>NC_054708.1:76909983-76928018 GCF_016097555.1 Gigantopelta aegis
CTGGGGTGTCATTAAACAAATAGTATTTTCTCTTCTATGTACAAAGTGTAAAACTCCAAACCCGATTGTACAGGTCTTAGTTTCATTTCGCTGAACATGGAATGTTACAGTGTCCCACTTTGCCCAAATTCCTGCGCCCATAATATAATGGATATTTACGTTTATTTGATGCTACGTGTAGTATTTTGCCACAGGGCTTTATAAATTCTAACCCTGTGCTTATAAACATTGTTTGTGTGGGGTCGTTTCTATTGAAGAGGTCAAGCAAACGCTAAAATGTAACATTCACTCCTTGGCCGTACATACATACTATGATATATGTTTCGTGAATGTCAGTTATTAACGTTCGTGTTTATTGACACTAGTTATTAAGTTTATCCAGATATAGTCAATGTCTTCAGGCTTATTATATAGAGTTAAACGCGTAAACGTTGAAATCCAATCATCGCATGTATACTACTAGTCAAAGTTCAAACTTCACTAGTGAATGATATATAATATATAAACGAGAGATGATGGATATGGAACATTTTAGATGTGCCATACACGCTCAGCTGTAGTTGCTTAGTCAAACTCTGACTTAGTCAAACAGGGAATGTTCTTCTCTCACACCCACAAGATAGGTACAGTCTCTTTAAATTGTACTATACCAAATAAAATCCCATATGTGACAATGTTAACGTGTGTTATAACCGCTATATGCAATATATCAACCAAGGTATGACCCATAGATAAACCCCTCCCTCAGAGTATTAATTGAAAAAATGGTACCTTTCTCGGCTTTTTTTTTTTTTTTTTTAGAATTAAATTTCCGTTACATTCATTACAGTATAACGTCTTCCCATTGGTTCAGACGTAGCAACGAGAGTTTGTTCAATCCTCGATGAACCTAAAAATTACGTCGTCGGGGAACGTCATATCTGATGACATCATTTTATATGGGCAAGTTGTCTTATTGAGCGTCCATACCCCGATGAACGTAAAAGAAATAAATGACAATCCTTAAATAAAACCGATTTGAACAATTACAGTATCTGTGAATCCGTGTTGTGTCAGGCTTACATTAGAAACGATCGATTAATTCTGTATGATAATCGGTCATAAAATAAATACAGTATTTCCTCTAATAAGCGCCGGTCTCCAATAAACGCCGGGTCTGTAACACATTGCAACAAAATAAATGACTGGCCTCTAACAAACGCCGGGTCAGACAACCGAAAACTGATTACTCTCTGGCATAATTTTAAAAAACGTAAAAAAAACTTATTAAAAATGACGTTTCCCTTTTTATCACTTCCTGTCTCAAAAAATAAAGGCTAGGTCTCCAATAAGTGCTGGTCTCCAATAAACTCCCGATCAGCGACCGTTTGGAATAAGCGCCCGGGCGCTTATCAGAGGAAATACGGCAAATTGATAAAATACAGGTCAGCAGTCCAAATATGAAATATATGAAGTATTTCAAAATCTGACAACTATAGTGGCTACTGGATGTCAAACATTTGGTAATTCTCAGAAAACCCAGTACATGTTTATATTAGTAGCAAGGGATCTTTTATATGTACCATCCCACAGACACGATAGCACATACCACGGCCTTTGTTACACCATTTGTGGATAAATATTCCAAATGGGTCCACTGACGGGGATTGATCCAAACGGACTGCACATCTGGGCTATATTCCGTCCCCTGTAATGGAAGGAAGGAAGGAACGAAGGAAGGAAAGAAGGAAGGAAGGAAAGAAGGAAGGAAAGTGTAATTTAACTACACACTCAACACATTTTATTTACGGATATATGGCGTCGGACATAAATGGTTAAGGACCACACAGATATTGAGAGGAAACCCGCTGCCGCCACGCAAATGGGCTACTCTTCGATTAGCCGCAAGGGATCTGTTATATTATGCAGCACCTCACAGACAGGACAGTACACACCACGGCCTTTGTTACACCAATTATGTAGTACTGTCTGGAATGAGAAATAGCCCAAGAGACCCACAGATGGGGATCGATCCTAGACCTACGCGCATCAAGTGAGCGCTTTATCACTGGGCTAAATGCTGCCTCTGGCCGTAAGAGAAGCCTAAATACGTCCAATATTCCTCTGTGTCAATGGCGGTGCAGCTGTCCACTACATTTTGGGCAACCCACAGTAAAATATAACAAGTGTAATCTAAAATGTATTTGTTGTACTGCTAGTATAGGTTTTCAAAATATCACACAAAATCAGCAAACGTAATTTTTTAAATGAAAATCGAATATGGCGTCGGTAGGCTCTATGAAAAATGTAATTGAATATAGTTTGCTTTGTTTTTGTTTTGTTGTTGTTTTCTGAAGGATTTTAGAGTTTTTGTTTTGTTTGTTTGTTAGGGGTTTTTTTTAGGTTTTTTTTTTTTAATTGTTTAATTATTTAATTAATTAATTAATTAATATATATCTTTATTAATTTGTTTGTTGTTGCTGTTGTTTTGATGTCATACATATATATATATATACTGTATATATACTGTATATAATTTTGTACTTGTTTGTTTTCTTATGTAACCAAACCTAATAAAGATTGACAATACGATTTTGAAATTAGGTTTTTTGTTTTCTTTGTTACTAATTTTTGTTTTCTTTCTTTTCTACTTTAAAAACAAAAACAAAAATACAAATTTAAACACACAACAATCACACACACACACACACACACACACACACACACACACACGCGCGCGCGCGCGCGCACACACACAAAACAAATAAAAACAAAACAAAACAAATAAACAAGCAAGCAAACAAAACAAACAAACAAAACAAAACAAAAGCCTTTTCAAACACCTTGACGCCCCTTTTTCACGAAGGCCTGGTTCCTGGTAT
Source organism: Gigantopelta aegis (assembly GCF_016097555.1). Lineage (NCBI taxonomy): Eukaryota > Metazoa > Mollusca > Gastropoda > Neomphalida > Peltospiridae > Gigantopelta > Gigantopelta aegis. The sequence goes on from NC_054708.1 coordinate 76,912,845, forward strand.
CATGAGGTGGGTATGTTCGTCAGTGCTCGTGTTTACGTGTGTATTTGTGTTATAATCGGTGCTCCGAAGATGACGGCAGAGCAATATTTTACCAACCAACTAATGGCATCTACACATTTTGTTATCTGTGATAAAATTGTTAAATATTCAACGAATTTTTTGAAATTGTATTATTTATTTGTAATAGCATCCCGAACAATAAATATGTGACATAGATTTTATTGTTTTAAAAATAAAGGTGTTTTTTGTTTTTTAACATAATAGCTTGTTCCGTTTTTATATTAAAAATACGGGACTATGGAACTAAGTACTGGAGGAACCATTTTATATAATCACTATTATGGCATGCTGCAAAAGTATACTCGTGAAGTCGAAGTCAAAGCAAGAGGTTTTTGGGGGTTGTTTTTCGTTTGTTTGGTTGTTGTTTTATTTTTGTTATTGTTGTTAATGAGTTTTTGGGGTCGAATCTACTTAATCCAGTCCGTTGTACTATTTGTTTTGAAAACTATGCAGATACTCTTCAAACAACAAAGTCAACAACGACAGACAAATCCTGCCCCGTGATTTTTGCATCAAACACAATAACACAATAAATAAAAAATAGGCTATGCAACGGTAATCTTTTATATTTTTAATTTAACTGATGGTACTGGGGTGTTTTTTCCATTTTATATATTTTTAAAAAACCCACACAACTTAAACGTAATATGTTTGTCTACAGTAATGAAAAATAAAAATACATCGACAGGTAAACTGCATGACGTCTTCCCAGTGTAGTACTCGGAACTAGTTTGACAGGTGTGAAGGTTTGTAGACTTTGTTTGTGGGAGGTTTTCTCAACTTTGGCGAAACAGTGGCATAGCCATTATCAATACAGCTGATGGGGAGGGGGTGGGGGGGGGGTATTATTTAAATGACGTCAGTATTCGAATGACGTCATTTTCCATCCTGACCCCTACTTCAAACCCCACAATAAAAATAAACTCGTGGCATGTGCATTTAAAAAAAAAAAAAATTGTTTCTAGCTTTTTTGTTTTTCTCATGCAACATTATTGCTACTGGTTTTATTTGTTTGTTTTTTTTTGGGTTTTTTTTTTTTTTTTTTTAAAGATTACTAATGCGTCAGTGTTTATAAAGAAAAACGAATGTAAAGTCTTGTCCGGTGTATCGGTGCTTCCGGTAACTTTGTAGCATGGGTCCCTGATAATTGTATTATTGTCTGAACCAAATTGTTAACAACTACGAAAAATTACTCTTCTAAATTTAATTGCCGTTAGATGTCCTCCAAAGTTTGTCCAGACAAAAATCTTTTATTATTATTTTTTTTTTTTTTTTAATGATACCACTAGAGATCATTGATTTCATATTAATTGTGTCACATACTTTGGAGGCTTTCACCCCTCTTGAAGAATATTCCATAAACAAGCAACATGGCAGACGGCAGAAAACTGCATGTATTTTTTCCTTTGCAATCTCAGCAAAGACGATATCGGCGACATCGTTGCAGTTTCGTATGTGTAATTGTATATTTGTAGTGGGTTTTTTTTTGCGATTTGTGTCTGGACAAACTTTGGAGGAAATCTAACGGCAATTAAAGGTAGGAGAGTAATTTTTTTGGTAGTTGTTAACAGTTTGGTTCGGACAATTGAATAGTATATGTTAAAACTGCATTGTAATTTTATTATAATTATTAGTTGAAGAAATCTTTTAATTGTCACTTGAACCAACAATGCAGAAAACTATATAATTTAAGGTAAAATGTAACAAAGAATTGGATATACTTAAAATGTCTTAGCTACTTGACTGTCTACACATTTTACTGTGAGACTTGGAACATAAACAAACGGTAGGTGGCGTATTACTTTAAAAAAGGGGACAATCCCAAATGGCACAACCTAATAGAGACAACGACTCGACGGTGAGAGTTTACTCGGTACTGCCAGTGTTTTATAGCGTTTTTCAAATTGATCCCAAGATGGAAATCAAATAGGGCCTATAAACATAGATTGTTAAATGTGCCATTAAAAATTGTTAGAAATATCACTAAATATAATGCCTTTGTTTTACACCCAATAGCCGATGTGAATTTTTGTGCTGCAGTGTCGTTAAAACATTCATTCATTCATTCATTCATTCTACCCCGAGTGCTCGACTGTGTGGTTCTTAACCATATTATGTCTGACGCCATATAACCGTAAATAAAATGTGTTGAGTGCGTCGTTAAATAAAACATTTCCTTTCCTTTCCTTTCCGAGTGCTCAAGAGCTAGACGGACCTTTGGACTGTTACTCTCTGCCGCCAGACCAACCTCGGTGGTGTCGTGGTTAGGCCATCGGTCTACAGGCTGGTAGGTACTGGGTTTGGATCCCAGTCGAGGCATGGGATTTTAAATCCAGATACCGACTCCAAACCCTGAGTGAGTGTTCCGCAAGGTTCAGTGGGTAGGTGTAAACCACTTGCACTGACCAGTGATCTATAACTGATTCAACAAAGACCATGGTTTGTGCTATCCTGCCTGTGGGAAGCGCAAATAAAAGATCCCTTGCTGCTAATCGGAAAGAGTAGCCCATGTAGTGGCGACAGCGGGATTCCTTTCAAAATCTGTGTGGTCCTTAACCATATGTCTGACGCCATATAACCGTAAATAAAATGTGTTGAGTGCGTCGTTAAATAAAACATTTCTTTCTTTCTTTCTTTCTCTGCCGCCAGATATAAATGCATAGCAAAAACATGGAATGGCTGCCTACGGGGGGGGGGGGGGGGGGGGGTTGATTCCTGTCTCTTGCGCTTATGCGGGGGAAGAGTGTTCCCTATTACACTCTTTGGATCCGCCAATGAGAATAACCGTGACGTTGATCTTGTTGGTCCAGCTGACGAAAACAAAGTCTTGTTATACATGATCTGAATTATGAATAGCCACACACATAATACGTATTACCACTATTGTTATGACATCAGCGTATTATCTAGAGGATCGCATTGCACAACCCGTACAAACCCAGTGCATAACCATTGGTGGACGTGCCCACCTATCGAAAGTAGGTGATAATCGTACAAGTGTTTGATTGTTTGTTTCTTCTCACCGCAATATCTACATGGGAGTCCTTTCTCTAGCAACATTGTAAAACTTGTTTCATGATGTTTGATACGGTTTCATGCGGTTGATTACGAGTATGGTGGTGGTGGTGGTGGTGGTGGTGGTGTGTGTGGGGGGGGGGGGGGGAGTATTGTTCTGGTAAGTGACACATTAGACGAAATGACTAAATTTAACCATGTACTCGTGACTTAGGGACACAGGGTTTCACAGAGCCGGTTTATCCTAGTAGCACATGTAGCACGTGCTACGGCCCCGCGCTTCAGGAGCCTCCGCGGTGATGTGTACATTTTGTAAACATAAACACACAAAACCCTAGTAGAAAACGCAAAAACACCTTAAACCCATAAACGATGTATTTATTTTTCAGATTTTTATTAGATCTTGAAATTACTTCTTTACATTACTGTTTTTGACTGTCTCTACTTTGCTTCCTGTACTTTTAATAAAACTAATATCCTTAGAAAGGGGAACCGCTGTTATTTGGGTTACAGGCCCCGCGGATCCTTAAACCGGTGTAACATTTTGCTACCTGTACTTTTAGTAAAACTAATTTCCTGGGAAGGGGGAACCGCTGTTATTTGTGTTACAGTCCCCGTGGATCCTTAAACCGGTGTAACAGCCCAAAATATACCCCCACCCCCACCTACCCCGCCAAACTATACCCGGGGTTAAAGTTGACTAGCCTGTTTTATACCCCTAGCCCTAACCCTAGCCCTAGCCCTAGCCCTAACCCTAACCCTAACCCTCATTTTTTATTACTAACCTGTATACAAAATAAATAAATACTAATAAACGGTTTGAAAGAAAAGCAACTATTAGTAATTTTAGAAGATATTTCGATATTCTCTAGCTCAAAATATATAAATTATGATGGAAAAAGACCCTCTGGACATTGACATACAGACTAGAGAGGTATATTCTGGGCAAGCCTGTTTTATACCCAGTGGTAAATTCTGGGCTAGTCCAGTTTATACCCCGGGTATAGTTTGGGGGGGGGGGGGGGGGGGGGGGGGGTATTTTGGGCTATTACACCAGCTCTGAGCTTTCTGCTAAAGTATATGAAGGGTAAAATTATGTACCGTAAAAAATCTTGGAAATTAATGGATACATTTTATAATTTGTTTTTAGAAAGATTATAATAAGAAAACGGCTGTTTAAAATTGGTCTAAATACATGAAATGCAGTTTTGAATTTCAAAAGATTTCAAACCCATAAGCACCTAGTAGAGGCACTTATGATCGGTTTTGGTTTTATTACGTACACTCAAATTACAAAACCTGAATCATACCATTCTCAAATGAGGATTATTAATTTCAATCTTAGACTGTTGACTAAGCACCATGAACACGATATTCACATCATTTTATTGTTATGCATTTGTAATCTTTTAAAATTGTACTGACGTCTGAATGTGTTAAATATGTCGATTATTCAGTTTTGAAACAACGTACAGTTAATAGGCTGATAAGAGTAAGAAAATAATGATTTAAAAAAAAATCAAAAACAATCAATAAATAAATCAGGGCACATAAATCGTTATCTTACACAATTTACAATATGAGACAGTAATGTACATACATTGAATTCAGCAATATGGAGAGAGAGAGAGAGAGAGAGAGAGAGAGAGAGAGAGAGAGAGAGAGAGAGAGAGAGAGAGAGAGAGAGAGAGAGAGAGAGAGAGAGAACGGGAGAGAGAAAGTGAGTGAGTGAGTTGGGGGAGAAGAAAGGAAATTTATATGTCCCAATATATCTTTAAAAAGTTATGCATTTAAATTTTAAAAATAAATAATTAAAAAAAAAAACCCGATAAACAAAATAGACAGAAAGAATTTGTCTGACACTGGAATTATTTTTGTTGCTATAGTTAGGTGTAATATTCTATAAATCTGCCAAGGTGCCATCTTGAAAATAAAGATTTCATTTATCCAAATACGTATAAATGATGGCCTACTATGTGTTCGGAAATGTAGGACTTTGGTGGAGAGGGTATTAATCAAATTAATTGTAGTAGTATAGATCTATAGTGATTTTAATTAAGATCCAAGCATACCATCCTGTCGTACACACCTCAGCTAACTATACCGTGTGTTCCTACCGGGGAGTTAATGGTTAGTTGTATATGGTTGGTGAGAGAGATATCGGTACCGTGATTCGAACCCAGTACCTACCAGGCTTAAGACGTATAACTTAACCACTACAGTAACACGTTTTATTTATTTGTTTATTTTATTTTATATACTTATGTGTTTATTCCATTATATATATTAATATCTAGTTGTTTATCTACTTGTTTTCATATTTGTTCATTCATTCATTCAATCAATCATGCATTCATTCATCCATCCATTCATTTTCAAAACAAAGATTTATCTTTATCAAATAATTAATGTTAAGCAGCATGCTAAAGGGAAGAAAACTAAACAATGGCACGTGACAATAGCAATCAATGCTATAAATAGTGATTTTCTTCTGGTTTCCATAGATATTATCTCTGGTGTTGGGTCTGTCAGTAAACAAACAATTTATTATGCGGATATCATGTTCATACAAGGTCGGAACAACCACTGCTTGCAAACGTTTTAAAGTCTGAACTTAATACTTCACATACATGGTAGACATTTAACACCGTGTAATGACAACGTCCTGTAAACAGCACCTTGATGATGTCTGCACTATAAATGTTTTGTAAGTACAAGTTCTGTTTAGCATTCACAGCCTACATACTGATACTAATATCAGGTGTATTCCACTAGAAATCCACTTATAGTTAAAGTTTGTTTTGTTTAACGACATCACTAGAGCACATTTATTAATCATCGGCTATTGGATGTCAAACATTTGGTAATTTTGAAATTTTTTCATTAAAAACTATTGATATTTTATATCCACCATCCCACAGACAGGATAGCACATACCGGAGCCTTTGATATACTATTCGTGGTGCACTGGCTGGAACGAGAAATAGCTCAATGGGCCCACCAACGGTGATCGATCTTAGACCGACCGCGCATCCGGCGAGCGCTTTACCACTCTTCTACGTGTCCCCGCCCCCCTAAATCCATTTAGTCTAGGAGTAAAATGTGTGTGCATGCGTGAGCGCGTTTGAATGTAATCACATTTTCTTTACAAGTGTGTGTTAAAAACAAAATTTAATTTTAAAACAAACGTTTCTTTGTGTTTCTTTGTTTATTTTTGGTTGTTTGTTTGGTGTTTTTTGTGGGGGTGGGGTGGGGGTGGGGGCGGGGTGTTATTGTTATTTTGGGGGATTGATATGACCTTTCATGTTATGCCGGATAGCGCGTGTCTCTCTCTCTCTCTCTCTCTCTCTCTCTCTCTCTCTCTCTCTCTCTCTCTCTCTCTCTCTCTCTCTCTCTCTCTCTCTATCTCTATCTCTCTCTCAACTTTGACACCAAATAGCTAAACATTCCTTTCATTCCCTTCCGGGTACGTTGAGGATTCTTAATTCTTGTATGTGTACATGTAATCAGTAAGACCAGGTGTGTCGATATGCTTCAGTGTACATACTTTGAAATCTTCTCAAATATCGCCGGGTCATCGGCTGACAAATAAATGCCATCATGATTTGCGTGATTATTTTCTCCTAAGTCAGTTTAACTTTAATGTGAATCTCAGGTATTTGCATTATGTCTTTGATCTTTGCATGTATCAAAAGAAGGCGTGGATTGAAAACAATATACTCCATTTGCTAGGGTTGGCAACAGGTAATTAATGCGGTTTTAGTTCTTTCTAACATTTTCTTAACTTAATTTTAAGCACGCTGTCCTGGGGCACATACCTCACCTGGCAGAGAGAGAGAGAGAGAGAGAGAGTGAGAGAGAGAGAGAGAGAGAGAGAGAGAGAGAGTCAGACAGACAGACAGACAGAGAGAGACAATGAGAGACAGCATGAGGGAGACAGACAGACAAAGAGAGAAAGAACGAGAGAAATAGGAGGGATGGAGAGAGCGAGAGAGAGAGAGCGGGAGAGAGACACACAACACACACACACACACACACACACACACACACACACACACACACACACACACAGACACACACACACAGACCACACACACAGACACACACAGACACACACACACACACACAGATCACACACAGACACAGACACACACACACAGACACACACCCACACAGACACACACAGACCACACACACACACACACACAGACACACGAACAGACACAGACACACAACACACACCACACACACACAGACACACACACAGACACACCCCCACGCACACACACAACACCACACACACAGACTAACACACACAGCCACACACACAGACAACACACACAACACACACACCACACACACACACCACACTACACACACAGACACACACACACACACACCACCACACACAGACACACACCGACACACACACAACACACAGACACACACACAGACACACACACACACACACCACACACAGACCACATAACACACACACACACCACACACACAACACACACACACCACCGACACACACCCACACACACACACACACACCAGACACATGACACCAGACACACACATCAGACACCACACAACACACACACCCACACCACACACACAGAACAGACACACACACACACACAGGCACACACACACACACACACACAGACACACACACAGACACACACACACACCCCACCATACACACACACACACACCAATTCACACACACACACACTACCACACACACACATACACACACACACACACACACAGACACACACTACACACCACACACGACACACACACCACCCACACACACAGACCACACACACACGAGACACACACACAGACACACACACACACACAGACACCCCACACATGTGACACACACACACACACAGACACACACACACACACACAGACACACACACATGCACAGACACACACACACACAACAGACACACCACACACACACACACACAGTACCCACACAGACACACACACACACACACACACACAGACACCACACACACAACACAGACACACACACCCACACACACAGACACACACACACACACACACACACACACACACACACACACAGACACACACACACACACACACACACACACACACACACACACACACACACACACACAGACACACACACACACAGACACACACACACACACACACAACAGACACACACACACACACACACACAGACACACACACACACACACACACAGACACACACACACACACACACACACACAGACACACACACACACACACACAGTACACACACACCCACACACAGACACACAAACACACACACAGACACACACACCAGAGAGACACACACAGACACCACCACACACACAGACACACCACACACAGACACACACAGACCACACACACACCCAACACAGACACACACACAGACACAGACACACACACACAGACACACCACACACACACACACACAGACACACACACACACACACAGACACACACACACACACACACACACACACACACACACACACACACACACCACACACACAGACACACACACAGACACACACACACACACACACACACACACACACACACACACAGACACACACACCCACACACCCACACACAGACAACACACCACACACACACACTAGACACACACAGACACACACAGACACACACACACACACACACACACACCACACCACAGACACACGACCCCACACACGACACACACACACACACACACACACACACACACACACACACACACAGACACACACACAGACACACACACACACACACACACACACACACACACACCGACAGACAGATGAAAGTCGCGGTCCCTATATAGACTAGTCCTGCTGAACCAGTAGTGAACTTTGTTATATCCACCAATTCCTGGACAAGAGGTCAGGTACCACAGCCTTGGGTGTACTAGTCAATCAGTGAAGGGCCGTCTTAGGAATCGGGAGTGTTGTAGTCACATTCCCAACATATTTTCAACCAAAATACATCATCATTAAAGGTGCATTCCATTCTTTTCAACTTATTTTCGTGCTTATATCCAATTGTGGTTCAAGCACGCTATCCTGGGACACATCAGCTATCTGGGTTGTCTGTCCAGGACAGTGGGTTAGTGGTTACTGAGAGAGAAGTCGGTGTAGTGGTCTTACACCTACCAATTGAGTCGTTAAAACTCGCTCTGGATGGGAGCTGGTACCGGGCAGTGAACCCAGTACCTACCAGCCTTATGTCCGATGGCTTAACCACAACACCACTGAGGCCGGTTTAAAGGTGCACACTCCAGTATTATAATCAAGATTACACGACAGTCCTCCACTCTATGATCGTAAGGTAAATTCCCTATCGTACAATCGCTCGGTGGCCATACATCATGCGATCATACGACCGCTGGATTCCAATTGGGACTTTCTGGAATAATCGCACGTCGTAAGAGCCTTGCGATGACACTGAATATTTTATGTCCGTCAAGCGATGCTATTGCACGTCGTGCGATCGCGTCATTTCGATGGCTGTGAAGTGGAGAACGGTTATAATGACTTATTGAACCTAATAAAAGATTATATTTACAGTTTCATAAATGTGACCATTAAATTGTTGAAGAACGCCGCACTGGTGTAGCCAGGATTTTATATTGGGGGGGGGGGGGGGGGGGGGGGGCCAACCAGCACTATGAATGTATGTATGTGTATATATATATATATATATATGTATGATTAAAACAAAAGTATACAGTTTTACAATAAAAGGTTTGATTGGATGTTGGGGGCATGGCCCCCGTGCCCTCCCTACACCACTGCTGTGATCGCCATTATAAATAACGACGACCTGTGATTTCCATATGCAGACCTCAACATCGCCTTTCTTAGAGGAGGTCCTCAAGGCCCACAACCAGTACCGGACTACTCACGTGGTGGCGCCACTCGCGCTCAACAAAGAAATGTCGGCGCTGGCGCTGAAATGGGCTAATAATCTGGTGGAAACTAACTCGTTCAAGCATAGCGGCACCTCTTACAATGGGAAGACATTAGGAGAAAACATCGCTATAAAGTGGAGCTCGACACCAGTAGAGTACACGGGTATCTAACACAGAAGTTGATAAAATTATACAATTAATTACTGCACCAGTAATTGGACTTGGTTGTTAGAAAAGAGGTTGTTTTTTCATAATAAAAACAAATGGTCCCATGATTAAAGGGTTAACTTTAGAATTAGGTGAATTTAAAACCAGACTCTTTTCTTTTTTTCTTTCCAAGTTGTAGTCAAATATTAGAAGATGACATTGCTTATGTTTTAATTTCCAATGAAGGCTATTTCAATTTTACAAACGTTATTGAAAATAATGCATTAAAATAGTTGGGGGTTGTTTGTGGGTTTTTTTTTTTTTTTTGGGGGGGGGGGGGGGGGGGGGGGGGGGGGTTTTTTTTTTTTTTCTTTGTTGGTTTTTTTTGGCTAAAAGAAAAAAATGATATCGACTTAAAGGAATGCTCGTGCAAGGCTTTTGGACTGGTATGCATATTCAACGATATATAATGGACATTATTACTTAATATCAACAAGTATGTTATTATATTTAATTAATAAAACGGTTAAATGTGGCGGCTGTAATATCAGCTATTATATACTGACACACAATGAAAACGCAAAACAGATACTTTTCAATATTTTGTTGTGATTAATGAAAAATATATTTATTGGACTTAAAATAACAATTTATGAGAGGAAGCCATTGATTGGTACTTTTGTCTGGGTTTTAATCCTGGTTTTGTTCTCGTTACACATACAATAGCAGAAACACACAAAATGGTGTGAAATGCGTTCACTACATGCTCAATCATGCTGCATGCAGTGCACGTGAAATGCCAGTATGTGGACACATAAAAGTCACGTAACGGTGTCATATTCCTCGTCACATTAAGAATGCCACGACTCGGAGAAGATCAAAGGGAGTGAGCGTTGTGCATGGTTCAAAGGGGGACTTCGCAAAGCCAAGTTGCTAGGACCTTTAGAGTCCATCCATCAACTATTGGACGACTTGTTGAATGTCATCAACAGACCGGGAGTGTCCGTGATCGACCTCGACCTGGTCAACGTCCCGTTACGACCCCACGCCAAGATCGGCAGATTTGACAACACCACCTCCGTGACCAGTTCAGAACTGCGACGATGACAGCAAGCAACACGATAGGACGTCATGGAAGGCCTATCCATCTGATGACGGTCATCCGTCGACTCAGAACGGCTGGACTCAGATGCAGACGCCCGTACAACGGTAACATCATGACACCGCGACATCGTGCTGCGAGACTACAGTTTGCTCTCCAGAATGGTAATCATCCACCAGCCTTTTACCGGAGCATTGTTTTCTCAGATGAGTCCCGTTTCTCTGTCTCCTTTGCCGATGGAAGAGCACGTGTGTACAGGAGACTCCATGAACGGTACGCTGACGGATGTGTGAGGGAACGTGATCGGTTTGGCGGCGGTTGTCTGATGGTATGGGGGGGCAATCAACTGTGATTTCAGGAGTGATCTCATCATTGTCCACGATGCCCTTACAGCCCAGCGTTATGTTGACGTTATTCTAAGACCAGTTCTCAGCCACTTTTTCGCCGTCACCGAAGACCAGGAGGTCCCCTTCTGTTTCAACAAGACAATGCCCGTCCACATACTGCAAGAATTACCCAGGCATTCCTGCAACAAGCCGGTATCACCGTTATGAACTGGCCCGCCGTTTCACCGGATTTGAATCCAATTGAACACGTGGGATGAGTTAGGACGTCGTGTACGTCACCGCCAGCCACCACCGCGTAACGTCGCTGAGCTTGCACAGGCGTTGCAGGAGGAGTGGAGGAACATTCCTGTGGCTTATTTGAGATGTTTGTGCCAATCCTTTCCCCGTCGTCTTCACGCATGCTCACGGGCCAATGGTGGACAAACCAGATACTGATTACGAATGCAACTCGATTACTGATAATAACTGGCCATGTTTCCATGTGAATGTATCTCATGAATACTAGTCATTAATGTCATATTACATTATCCATCAATTCATTAATAGTTTGTCGTAATTTGCAATGAAAAGTTGTTTTTGCGTTTTCATTGTGTTTCAGTATATTACTCTCCCAGTGAAAACGCCGTCTGGCGAGTCGGTGGTTACGTCATACTTAACGCGTCACGTCAGGAATTTGTCTTAGAAAGTACAGGTTCGTTTCGCATAGGGGCGTCGGGTTTCTTCGTGTAGCGTTGGTACTGGTTAACAATGTGTAAGTTTAATGTCATCACTGGACTCGAGAATAATCAAACTAAAGCTATGTGGCATCGGATTTAGGATTTTAAAAATTATTTTAGACACAGTAGCTTGCGACCATTTGGGTGTCGACGATTGCCAAAGCATTACATGCAGTTTCCTCTAGCTTTCCCTTACATGTCAATATCAGTAATGGGAGAGCTGGAGGTCACTCGAGCTAGTTACTGTATACAATTTTACGTTGTTGTTGAAGTTGTCGCTAGTAAGAAACACTTCGCGTTATGACATTTCCATGCGGAAAAATGGAACCTTGTCCGAACCTTGATTTGTGATATATTAAAAGTGTACCCTGACCGGTTTCTAAGAATGAGTTTCACTTTCAGGCCAAGAGATCACAGATCAGTGGTATAGCGAGAGTCGGAACTACACGTATGGAAATCAGTATCAACCCGACTGTGGTGAGTTCACGTCATACTAGTTGTCGAACTTTGTTAAGGGGTGTGTGGGGTTTGTGTGGGGACTTAGAGTATTCCCAAATAAACTATCATACACAATCACTATATAAAATACTTCTGAGCCTGTGCTTATAAAACGTTTAGAGTCTTGACTCAATATCTAATGACGTCACATGCATACACTATGTATGACATTGCCATTATGTTAGTCTCAGACTCTATTGGAGTCTTTGTTTCGAGACTAAAAGTTTCATAAGCACTAGTCCTCGTCAGGTCCTGATATGGTCGAGCATTTTGAACCAAAAATTTCAAGATTAAGTCTTGTTCAAAACGTAGTGTGTTTAATAATACATTACTGAACATTTCATTTATTACCTTTCAGAAAAGTAGTCGGCAGTTGTGTCTCTCTCCCTCTCTCTCTCTCTCTCTCTCTCTCTCTCTCTCTCTCTCTCTCTATTCTCTCTCTCCCCTCTATCTCTCTCTCTTCTTATCGTCTGCCCCTCTCCTCTCTCTCTCTCTCTCTCTCTCTCTCTCTCTCTCTCTCTCCAACAGACATATGTTACACAAGCAGAAGTGAATTAAAATCTGCTGGTGTGTTCCTTCTATTCCCTTTGAGTGATTGCCGAAATACTTACATTGTATTGGTAATTTTAGGTCACTTCACCCAGGTGGTGTGGAAAGGTTCTGCGGAGCTGGGAGTTGGAATAGCGAAGAATGAAGACGGAAGAACCATCAGTTGTGGCCAATTACTCCTATCCCGCCGGAAACACTCGTTTTGGCGAGTTCGAGGGTAACGTCTTCTCACTCCCCGGGGCGGGAGGAGCGCACAAAGAAGACAAGCTGCTTCACGGAAGGTCATGGTGACGACGACTGATTGTTTACACAAGCAGAAGTGAAACACATACGTGCTTGCGCATGCACACACACGCATTCATATAATCACCCAGTGTTACAACACACAGACACATTTGTACGAAGAAACAGAAGAACCAGTCCATACTCCCGGCCGGAAACGTATGGGTTTTTGGCTTCTCAATAACCAGCTTCTTCGGAAGACGGAGAGACTGAGCTTGGAGAGAGACGAGGAGAAAGAGAGGAGAGAGAGATCCACGAGATTGTCAAGACCTGAGAAGAGAGAGAGAGGAGAGAGAAGAGAGAGAGAGAGAGAGAGAGAGAAGTGTTTTTATTTAACGACGCACTCAACACATTTATTTACGGTTATATGACGGTCAGACATATGGTTAAGACCACACGCAGATTTTTGAGAGGAAACCCGCTGTTGCCAGCTGACATGGGCAACTCTTCCGATTAGCAGCAAGGGATCTTTTATTTGCACTTCCCACAGGCAGGATAGCACAAACCATGGCCTTTGTTGAACCAGTTATGGATCACTGGTCGGTGCAAGTGGTTTACACCTACTCAATGAGCCTTGCGGAGCACTGACTCAGGGTTTGGAGTCGGTATCTGGATTAAAAATTCCATGCCTCGACTGGGATCTGAACCCAGTACCTACCAGCCTGTAGACCGATGGCCTGCCACGACGCCACCCAGGCCGGTTCAGAGAGAGAGAGAGAGAGAGAGAGAGAGAGAGAGAGAGAGAGAGAGAGAGAGAGAGAGAGAGAGAGAGAGAGAGAGAGAGAGAGAGATAGAGAGAGAGAGATAGAGATATGTCTGATATGTATGATGTGGCTGGGTACGCCGAGTGTATTTAAAATTCGGGTGGTGGTGGTCTGGGGTGGATAAAAACGCATTTTTGTGAGTGACCTAACCAGTTAGTGGGGTTCGGCGATATGCTTCCTTGCGAAACATTTTAATTTCAGGTGTTAAATGCGGTATTCCCAGCCATCTGACTACAGTAAGTACAGTAGCTGGGGATTTGTTTTGAGGGGGCGTGGCCTCAGCGGCCCTCCCTCCTCTTCCGCGGCTCACGTATTCTCACGTTTTGCAGATAAAAACCCCTCGAAGCAGTCATTCAGTAAGCAGGAAGTCGGGGCTGCTGGTTCCCATGAATCCCTCAAGAGTGCTGGCTCTGCAAAAAGGTCAGTCAGTCAGTCAGTCAGTCAGTCACTTACTTTATTAGGCAGTCATTCATTCATTTCATACATACATAAATATGTGATGGTTTACATAATATACATATGTAGCACGCGCACGTGTGTTTGTGTGTAATTGGATAGATTGATGGATGGATGGATAAATGGGTGCATGAACGGAAGGAAATGTTTTATTTAACGACGCACTCAACACATTTTATTTACGGTTATATGGGCGTCCAACCATCTGGGTTAAGGACCACACAGAATTAAGAAGAGAGGCAACCCTGCTGTCGCCACTTCATGTGGG
>NC_054708.1:76928218-76955466 GCF_016097555.1 Gigantopelta aegis
AGACGAATCGTCTTCTAATAACCTTTCTTCAAATAAATAGAATTTCCAAATCCAAAGAGTCTTTGTAAATTTGCACCGTAACACATTGTAAAGTGCTTGTTTTCTGTCGTTTATGTTTCTCCTCATTAATCGTTGCAAACATGAAGAAAGATTATCAATATTCCTTCCTTATGCACAGGAGTACGAGCTCCTATTTCTGTAAAGAATCTGCCCGAATTAAACGAAACTGCCCGTATCTCAACAACATTTATTAATATTGACATTACTACCAAACAGCTATAGAAGGTTCCAAACGAAGGAAGGAAATGTTTTATTGAAATACGCACTTAACACATTTTATTTACGGTTATATGGCGTCGGACATAATATGGTTAAGGACCACACAGATAATGAGATAGAGAACTCCGCTGTCGCCACTTCATGGGCTACTCTTTTGAATTAGCAGCAAGGAATCTTTTATATGCACCGTGTCGCATACAGAGGAAAGTACATACCACGGCATTTGTTACATCAGTTGTGGAGCACTTGCTTGGTTCCAAACGAATCACTACGCATTTTTGCATGGATTTTAGCTAATATTATGGGTATGATGATGGGAATACACAGTGAAAATGTTTCATACCAGCTCAGTTTGCCCTAATTTGAGGATTTGCTCCAGCACTGCACGTCGTTCCAACCAGTGCACCTCAACTGGTCAAATGCCGTGGTATGTGCTTTCATGTCTGTGGAAAAGTGTACGTAAAGAAAGAAGGAAATGTTTTATTTAACGACGCACTCAACACATTTTGTTTACGGTTATATGGCGTCAGACATATGATTAAAGACCACACAGATATTAAGAGAGGAAACCCGCTGTCGCCACTTCATGGGCTACTCTTTTCGATAAGCAGCAAGGGATCTTTTATATGCACCATCCCACAGACAGGGTAGCACATTCCGTGGTGCACTGGCTGGAACGAAAAATAGCTCAATGGGCCCACCGATGGGGATCGATCCCACACCGACCGCGCATCGAGCGAGCGCTGTACCACTGGGCTACGTCCTGCCATTGTATATAAAGCTATATTTCTTCTAATGGAACAATGTAGTTGGTTTCCTCTGATGACTACGAGTCGAAATGACCAATGTTTTACATCCAATAGCCGATGATTAGTAAATCAATGTCAGGGCTTCTAGATTATGGTAGGCCCATTTCCATGGCAAGTGATATTTAATGTTGGCCTAGTAAATAACTTCTATTGCCATGCCTGATGGCTAGTGAAAACAAAATCGTCACATGTTACAGTTAAGTCTATTTTGTAAATATGAGTATCCTGACCCCACCCCAACCTTCAATGTTAGTGTTGTTTTTAAGCTTTATCTCCCTCTTTAGGTGACATATCCGATTATTACTTTTATTTAGTAAAATTGTATTGACTTAAAGTAAAGTAGGGCTAGTGAATTTGTAATTGTGGCTAGTAAATGTTAAACATCAATGATCCTATGGCTAGTGGATTAAAAAGGCCTGTCAATGTGCTCTAGTGGTGTCGTTAAAGTTTGTTTTGTTTAACTACACCACTAGGGAACATTGATTTATTGATCATCGGCTATTGGATGTCAAACATTTGGTAATTCTTTCATATATATACTCTTAGAGAGGAAACCCGTTACATTTTCCAATTTATAGCAAGGGACCTTTTATATACACCATTCCATCCCATAGACAGGATAGCACATATCGCGGCCTTTGATATACCAGTAGTGGTGCACTGGCTAGAACGAGAAATATCCCAGTAGGCCCACTGACGGGGATCGATCGTCGACTGACGAAACATCAGACGAACGCTTTACCACTGGGCTACGTCCCGCCCCAAATGTCTCATGAAGTGATTCTCACCGCGATAGCGTATTCGTGCAGAAACTGTTTATGTTAAATTATATCAGTTTATCGTTTGTATTAACTGCCTGCATACAATAGAAATACTAAGTGCAAGAAATGGCATAACTCGGAACAATGGAAAATGCATATTGCACCTACCTTTAGTTGCTGCATCAACTTTGTCATAGGTTCGTAAAATATTGAGTTAATATATTCAATACAGTGTTACTGGGGAATGGCGTCACACGTTAGTGCCATGACCAACTAACAGGTAGCGCGCAACAGATGTGGATTAACAGCTAGAAAATAGATTTTGATAGCCTGCATGCCATCTGTGTATATTTTATTGCGTTATTTATTGAGCTGTAGGTTTTAAATTATAAGACAGAGGACAGTTCATAAATATTTACATTTTGTTTTATTTGTTCATTTGTTTTTCTAAAATTGTGTTTGTATTTATTATTATTTTTTTTTAACTTTTGCTTTCTCATTTTTCCTCCGAAAACATCAGTCGTGACAGTTATAGAGATGTTGGGTAGACTCGAATAGACTCACTACCAACTAAACAGGCAGGATAATCGTCAAGTTAATGATTAGGTCTCACTACGCAGATCACTTCCGGGTGAGAGTTTATTTATCACGGTCCACTAGAATTCCTAATTGTGATGTATGTTGTGGTTCACATATTCACTACTAGTAACTGGGGAAGAATTAAAACAATTTGTATTTTTCAGTGGTAAGCCTTTTGGCTGGATTTTGTCTATGTTATTGTGTAATATTATGTGTCGACTTTTTGGGAAATGTATAGCGGAACAGCCGACCAGTGTGAATAGGTTCCTAAACTACCTGTTCGGATCGATACTACAGCCAGATGCGGTCAAATACTCCCCCCCCCGCCACAAAAAAAAAAAAAAGAGAGAGAAAAATAGATAAAAAAAACAGAAAAAAAGAGAGAAAAAACCACAACAAAACAAAAAACAAAAGAAAACAAAAAGAGACAAAAAATTTCTTATTTTTGGTGTGAAAATAAATGCTTATATAATGTATGTTTGGAATGGTGTATGTTGTTAGTGCCAACAAGAACCCGTTCTATTAGCAATCTTCGTTTGATGTTGGGCAATTTAACATGGGTTTCAATGGCAGATGACATCTGTGTAGTGAGACCTCAGACAACTCGGTTCTCACTACTTGTTTAATTCCGAGATGAGGTAGATTGATCATAACTTCAGAATTTAATGTAAACGTCAATAATCGGAATTTAATGTAACCGACAATAATGGGAATTTAACGTAACGGACAATAATGGGAATTTAACGTAACCGACAATAATGGGAATTTAACGTAACCGACAATAATCGAAATTTAACGTAACGGGACAATAATCGAAATTAAATGTAACCGACACTAATCGGAATTTAATGTAATTGATAATATTCGAAATATCTATTCGTATTCGTATAAGTACAACTCTATATTCTGCCACCCTATGTGTTGGATGAAACTTGAATGATGTGCCCAAGTCAGCTGTGCTTGAGCCGTTGGTGAAAGTGAAAGTTTGTTTTGTTTAACGACACCACTAGAACACATTGATTTGTTAATCATCGGCTATTGGATGTCAAACATTTAATAATTTTGACATATAGTCTTAGATAGGAAACCCGCTACATTTTTTTTTTCATTAGTAGCAAGGGATATTTTATATGCACCATCCCAAAGAGAAGACAGCACATACCACGGCCTATGATATACCAGTCGTGGTGCACTGGGTGTAACGAGAAATAGCCCATCGACGGGAATCGACCCCAGATCGACCGCGCTTCGTCCCGCCTCGAACCATTAGTGAATGTAAGGAACTGTTAATCGGTGGACTGACTAAGAAGTTATGATGAAAGTCGTGATAGTATTCAGCCATGATTCACTGTCTGGTGTTTTATCTACAAAGGACAGATGGTCTTGACCACGGTATTTAGTTCCAACTCCGTCTGTAGGAGGACACCACTTTTATAGCGAGCCAGTACAGGGGCCAGTTAATTATTTAGCAAAATAAAAGAGTAAGCAAAGGTAATGTTGGCTTTTCATGATCGGAATGTAGCGGGGTTCCTCTCTATGACTATGTCAAAATGACCATATGTTTGACATCCAATAGCCGATGATTAATAAATCAATGTGCTCTTTTTTACTGTTGTGAACGCCCATGGGGGCTAGATGACACTCGAGCTACAGACGCTTATGCCATTCAAACTTCCATGATCGGGGTCAAATGTCCGAATCTCACTCACTTGAGCGTTTACTCGTAAACTACCCTCACTCCACGACACCACGTACTCTACGACTGGCACACCAAAGTATGTGGTATGTGCCGTTCTGTCTGTGGCAAAGTGCATATAATATCCCCTTCTGGTAGTACTAAACCTGTCCTGTGATTGGTTATAAATGTGAGTATGTTGGTTGTAAAAAATAATAGTTTCATCTGGCTAAAAAAAATATGCAATTTTATTTCATCTAGTACCAATGTGTCAAGTAGCCTTGTGCTTGAAACATGTATGGGTTACCTGTAAAAAAAAGTACTCAAATTTGTGCGGAACTAGGGTAGTCATAGACGCTACCCGTTATTTCAGAAACGAGCAGCTTGACCCCCAATTTTTTCTGATTCACTTTAAGTGTGAGGGGTGGTAGTATTTATATCCGTGGCGTTTATGTCGATTGATACGCTGCAGGTAGGAGTTTTAGCCACATATGTTACTATTGTCGTCTATGGGATTTGATTTGGTAGTATACACCCTTCTGGTATTCGGTTGACTTAATAACCTACTGTGGCAGGTGCTGATGACTGCCTTCCTCTGTAGACCAAGTGTTGAAATAACCGCGCTGGACATCAGATCGTGATGAGGGGTCGTTAGTTTACTTTTTTGTCCATTTCTGAAGCCATCAGCCTATAGTCACATCCCACTGGGAACGCTTTTTTTCATACTATGGAATTTACTACAAGTTATTTATTTCTGGGTAGATTGTTTTCTAAACTGCACATAAATATATACATATTTTTGTAGGAGGATGGGACAGACTATATAATTGATACAGCGGGCTTTCCTGTCACACTTTAGACCACGTGACGAAATAACCACGTCAGACAGCGAATAGCTGTAGGTTATAATATTTCTTTTTCCAATTCTGAAGCATTCTTTCACGAACAGTTAGTCAAACAATACTAATGAAAGGGACATAACTCTAGTTTACCATCAAAATTTATTGTATCATCGGTTTACGTTTCCGGCATCCATCAAATTCAGCTTCGACACTGCCATATTTTTATATTTATTTATATAAAGTTGGACCAAAACACACACCCCCCCCCCCAAAACCCGTATATCTTCGTCCTCAAGTGAGGGGAGGGGAACGCACACTGTGTAATGGTTCTAATACTACTTCGAATACTACCACTACTGTACTACACTATGACCAATACTACTACTAATAGTATTACTATTATACAACTAGTAATATTACAACTACTAATATTAGTTCATATGTAACAAATACTACGTGTGTGTGTGTGTGTGTGTGTGTGTGTGTGTGTGTGTGTGTTAGACATTATATATATAAAAAAATGAGTGTCTTTATTTCTGTGGAATGTATAAAAATCCAGCTATGTTCCACGAGGAGTAGATGGCGTTTCATCCTGTGACGATCTTCTCCTGCCTGTTGACAATCACCTGTCCGTCAGCTTTCGTGATTCTTTCCTCTGTGATTGTCTTCGTGACCCTGTTAGAGCCGGACCCCTCAACGACTGTGCGCGTACTCACACTTCTGGATTCGCCACTGCAACAAATAAACATTTACAAAAGAGTAAGTAATAACCTTTTACCATCCACGAGAGGCAATACTAACTATTCGGGGAAGGGGGGGGGGGGGGGGGAACAAACCTGTACACCAGTATTTAATATTATCGCTGTTATTAGAACAAACAGGTTTACCCTCAACTGTGGTATTCTAACTTTAACTGAATTTAACATAGGACCTTTAAATCTATTTTATAGCTTAACTAAGTGCTATTGAACTCGCTTCTCCTGGGGGTTTTACCCACAGTACTCAGGTGGGGTGGGGACACCTGTATAACAGTATTTAATATTATCGCTGTTATCGCTTCTCCTGGGGGTTTTACCCACAGTACTCAGGTGGGGTGGGGACACCTGTGTAACAGTATTTAATATTATCGCTGTTATCGCTTCTCTTGGGGTTTTACCCACAGTACTCAGGTGGGGTGGGGACACCTGTATAACAGTATTTAATATTATCGCTGTTATCGCTTCTCCTGGGGTTTTACCCACAGTACTCAGGTGGGGTGGGGACACCTGTATAACATTATTTAATATTGTCGCTGTTATCGCTTCTCCTGGGGTTTTACCCACAGTACTCAGGTGGGGTGGGGACACCTGTGTAACAGTATTTAATATTATCGCTGTTATCGCTTCTCCTGGGGTTTTACCCACAGTACTCAGGTGGGGTGGGGACACCTGTGTAACAGTATTTAATATTATCGCTGTTATCGCTTCTCCTGGGGTTTTACCCACAGTACTCAGGTGGGGTGGGGACACCTGTGTAACAGTATTTAATATTATCGCTGTTATCGCTTCTCCTGGGGTTTTACCCACAGTACTCAGGTGGGGTGGGGACACCTGTGTAACAGTATTTAATATTATCGCTGTTATCGCTTCTCCTGGGGTTTTACCCACAGAACTCAGGTGGGGTGGGGACACCTGTATAACAGTATTTAATATTATCGCTGTTATCGCTTCTCCTGGGGTTTTACCCACAGTACTCAGGTGGGGTGGGGACACCTGTGTAACAGTATTTAATATTATCGCTGTTATCGCTTCTCCTGGGGGTTTTACCCACAGTACTCAGGTGGGGTGGGGACACCTGTGTAACAGTATTTAATATTATCGCTGTTATCGCTTCTCTTGGGGTTTTACCCACAGTACTCAGGTGGGGTGGGGACACCTGTATAACAGTATTTAATATTATCGCTGTTATCGCTTCTCCTGGGGTTTTACCCACAGTACTCAGGTGGGGTGGGGACACCTGTATAACATTATTTAATATTGTCGCTGTTATCGCTTCTCCTGGGGTTTTACCCACAGTACTCAGGTGGGGTGGGGACACCTGTATAACAGTATTTAATATTATCGCTGTTATCGCTTCTCCTGGGGTTTTACCCACAGTACTCAGGTGGGGTGGGGACACCTGTATAACAGTATTTAATATTATCGCTGTTATCGCTTCTCCTGGGGTTTTACCCACAGTACTCAGGTGGGGTGGAGACACCTGCATAACATTATTTAATATTATGGCTGTTATCGCTTCTCCTGGGGTTTTACCCACAGTACTCAGGTGGGGTGGGGACACCTGCATAACAGTATTTAATATCATCGCTGTTATCGCTCTTCCTGGGGTTTTACCCACAGTACTCAGGTGGGGTGGGGACACCTGGATAACAGTATTTAATATCATCGCTGTTATCGCTCCTCCTGGGGTTTTACCCACAGTACTCAGGTGGGGTGGGGACACCTGTATAACAGTATTTAATATCATCGCTGTTATCGCTTCTCCTGGGGTTTTACCCACAGTACTCAGGTGGGGTGGGGACACCTGTATAACATTATTTTATATTATCGCTGTTATCGCTTCTCCTGGGGTTTTAGATATTCTTAACTTTCCTCTACCCACAGTACTTAGATCGTGTTGTGTTTGCTGCCCGACCTATCTGCGACTAATTCCGTTCACTCATCCATCCATTCGTTCGTTCGTTCGTTCGTTCGTCATTCATTTATTAAAAAATACATACATACATACATACATACATACATACAACATATATATACATACATACATACATACATACATTACCGTGGTGGTCTGAAAACTACGGGCGATTTGGTGCCTAATGTTTGAGACCCAACAACGGCATGAGAGACACTTTTTGAGACCAAGACAAAGGAGTTTATCTTCTGTGCCAGTCAATTAATATCTATGTACGTACCTGTTAAACACGAGATACATAAAATATATAGATATTCATACATTTATACATTTATACATACATACATACATACACACATACATGCATGCATGCATACATACATACATACATACATACATACATACATACATACATACATGCCCCAATAGCTCAGAAGGCATCGTGGCAAGTCGGCAATTTGCGGGCGATTCGATGCCATAGGTTCGAGTACCAGCAAGGGCATGGGGCAATTTGTGAGGCCAGAAAGGATTTAATTATCCCCTGCGCCATTGCGTTAATACCCATGTATGTAATAGTCAACCTCGACATACATACAATATACAGATATTCATACATCAATACATACTAGCCATTGCCATGTTTGCCTACTGTTTCATGTTCGTAAGCGGGATCGACCGCCTAACTTGTAGGCCCCATGCATATAGCTGGGTTAAAGAGCATCCTTTTTATGGATACCTCAATAGCTCAGAAGGTATCGTGGCAAGTCTGCAATTTGTGGGCGATTCGGTGCCATAGGTCCGAATCCCAGCAACGGACAATTTGTGAGGCCAGAAAGGATTTAATTATCCCCTGCGCCAGTGCGTTAATGTCTATGTACATGTATGTAACAGTCAACCTCGACATACATACAATATATAGATATTCACACATCAGTACATACATACATACATACATACATACATACACTGACCATTGTCTGATACCCGGTTCGAGTCCAACGAAGAAGCCTGGTTGTTTACTATTGGATCTCTCCGTTGGGGGATTATCTACAAACAGTAAGACAAATATTTCAAACATAGATGTGTGTACGTGTTCGTGTTCGTGCTTGTGGGAGGATGGCGGGGGAGGGGGTTGCGTGTGTGTGTGAGTACGTACGTGTATGTGTGTGTGTGTGTGTGTGTGCGTGTGTGTATATATATATATATATATTTATTACCCATATGGGCTCAAATATACGGGTTAATATTTTTTCCATCTCTGCACAGTGTGGAGATTGTTTCTACAGCCACTGATTGGCTGGCTTTATAATGAAGAGATTTGATTGGCAATCACGTACTGCCGGGACTACGTTTTGTTCATTCATGCTTTCATTCATCTGTCAAACTATTACTATATATTTTTATTTTTTTATTTCGACTATTTTTGGAACTATTCGTCTGTGGATACTGTTAGGTGTGCACCGGTAACGACGCGTATGAATATATTGTTATGGCTGGTCAAGCTTGTTACAGCAGCGGGAACGTAAATATACTTTTAAAATCATTAAAGTTTGACAATGAGTAATAAAGAGAATAACCAACTCAGAGGCTCGGGTTTATAACATCAGTTCACTCGGGACAGATAATCCGTAATTCCTCGTAACTCGTTAGTTAGTATCTCTCTCTCTCTCTCTCTCTCTCTCTCTCTCTCTCTCTCTCTCTCTCTCTCTCTCTCTCTCTCTCTCTCTATATATATATATATATATATATATATACACGTGTATGTGTGTGTATGTGTTCGCGTGCGCGCGTCCATACATCCGTACGCACATACTACATATTGTGCCAGCATATGCGTACGGGCATCTATTTCATTTTCGGAGGGGGGGGGGGGGGGGGGGTGGCAGGCTAATTTTTGCCCGAAATAAACAAAACTACCCAAATCTGGATAACAAAACTGCTATATAGGGTTTGAAACGAATCTCTAAGTATTTGTATATGGCTTGCAACTACTATTGAGTAGAAAGGTGGAAATATATGTAAACAAATTTTTTTAGGCCCGCTAATATTGCCTGAAAGTCTCCATTGTGTTTGCCTGAATGCGAAGATTTTCTCCAGCATTGGTGGTGGTGGTGGTTGTGGTGGATGTGGTGGTGGTGGGTGCGGTGGTGATGGTGGTAGTGGTGGAGGTTGGGGTGACCCCCTAATCCCCCGTCCCGTACACTTATGAGTACCAGACGTTGACACGTACTTACCTGATTGTACCGGCCTCGGTGGCGCAGTGGTTAAGCCATCGGACTACAGGCTGGTAGGTACTGGGTTCGGATCCCAGTCGAGGCATGGGATTTTTAATCCAGATACCGACTCCAAACCCTGAGTGAGTGCTCCGCAAGGCTCAATGGGTAGGTGTAAACCACTTGCACCGACCAGTGATCCATAACTGGTTCAACAAAGGCCATGGTTTGTGCTATCCTGCCTGTGGGAAGCGCAAATAAAAGATCCCTTGCTGCCTGTCGAAAAAAGAGTAGCCTATGTGGCGACAGCGGGTTTCCTCTTCAAAACAGTGTAAAAATTACCAAATGTTTGACTTTACTTTTACCTGATTGTTTAGTGATTACGGTGCTCCCGCCTTTAGGAGGAAAGACGTTACTAGCGAAATCGCCCAACATGTTCCCGGCAGGGTAGTAGTTTGCCACCACGATGATATTTCCCTTTTGATCCCTCGCCATTCCAACTCCCATCTCCTTAGAACCTTTCCACACCACCTGGGTGAAGTGACCTGAAATGGAAGTACTAGTATTTCAACAAGACCTCAACGGAAATAGAAAGATTATTAGTTTAACGACACCCCAGAAGATTATAATTCACGGCTATCTGGTGTCTAAGATGGGGTTATTTCAACACTGTCGAGAGATGAAAACAGAGACAAAGAGAGAGACAGACAGAGAGAAAAGGAGATTATAGGGACAGAGATAGAGTGCGTGGAGAGACAAAGAGGAAACATTTTCCCGCAACATAGGATACGTCTTCCAATGAACAGCAAGTGATTTTTTGTATGTACTTACCCATAGATGGCACAGCACATACCACGGCTTTTGGCGTACTAAGCTTAGTTGAGGCACTGGTTTGGAAATCAGTATTAGTGTAGGGTATTTACAAACCACTGCTTAACCGTGGAACCCTTACCTTCAGACATACGAACGCAAAGAAGAAGAAGAAGAAAGACTAAGAAACACGAACTAAAATACTGTTATGAATTAAGTTCTATATTGCAAGGGTATCAGGAGTGGAAACAAGGGGAGTGCTGAAGGTACGCTAACCTTCATGGTGTTTTGTTTGGAGAATCAGTGTTTAACCGATTGGTTTAATGATTTATTTTCCAGTAGGGGTTATGTATATACTGCATATGTTACTTGGGATGGGTCATTCTACAGAAGGTGTCACTTTTATGTCCCTGCACAATTTCTTTCTTTTTTTTGTTATATATAGAAAACTAACGATACCTTATTAATAATATCATCCTGTCATAGCATTTGTTTTCTTTCTGGTAATCAGCTTTGATAGAGATTTTATTCGAGATTAATGTAAAATGTCATTGGTGTTACCTGTCCCTAGCATAACACTATACAAAACATGCACTGTTAAAATATATAACAGAAGACATAACACATAATTTTGTTTTCAGTAGGGGTTATGTATATACCGTGTGTGTTACTTGGGATACTATTGACGCCCGTCTCTACCTTAATAAGTATTATACAAACTCACCACAGCCGGGTTGATGTTGATTTCCGAACCTATACTTCTGAATCTCGTTGTACCATTCGTTGGTGACCTCTTGACCTGAATATACAGTTAGCATTAGATTCTTCGTAACCGGTCACCTAATGGAGAACTGATCGTTTTCGGGGTCACGGTCAGGGTACTCTAATAATAATAATAATAATAATAATAATAATAAGTCTCTATCTAATCAAGATTCAGATACTTCTATACTGGGCACAACCCCTATTATCATTGCCATGTTTTCAGCTCTGAAGGTAGTCCATTGTCTTGGATTCACGTATGCGCTATCTGGGCTGTCAGTCTAGAATATAGTGGTTAACAAGACTATCCCGAATTTGCTAACATTTTACTATAAATAACATTCAAAATACATGGTTTATTTACAGTATCAGTGTGTGTAGACAGTTTGTAGATACTCAGTGCAGCGCTGCTGTGTTTTGTAATACTATCACAATAAGCCAGAAATAGTTTACATTATAATTTCTGTACAAAATAAACCACCACTGATTTGTCAAACTGGCTACAAAAACAAAACAAAATAACAGTCCAACAATAAATCATGTTTTGTCCTTGAAGCAGACTGACAATGCTGACAAAAATAAAATGCACAAATTTAAATATTGAAATTGCATGGAACTAGTTACTGAAAGCGATGACAGACCAAACAATTCTACACTACTTATCAATATGACCTCCAGGAATCTGTCCTATTTATCCTTCAAGCTACTTATGCCAGAAAAACAGAATTCTTCTGGTGAGTCCATCAACCACTTCTACAGCAACTTTTAAAGGCTCGTACAGACTGGGCGCGGCACCAACGGTTTGGACAGATACACCATATACGATTATAATTGCGACTGGTCGAATGCGTTTTTCACGCATCCATCAAGGCACAGTACAGTTATTGTTTAGCCTGACGCGCCGCTTCCAGTCTGTATGAGCTTTTAGACTTCTATCATCCTCGGGCACCACACAATCGTGTGTTATATTTACATATATACTTTCTGGGTAATTGCAAAGTATTCATTCTCTTTGATAAATGAACAAGTATTTTGAACTGAGCAAGGTTAATTAACAATATATATGTGTGTGTGTGCGCGCGCGTGTGTGTGTGTTTAAAAAAAGAAAATTGAACCATAGGACACAAGCTCTTTCTAACAACCAATCCAACTATTTGTGAAGTAATTAACTATAATTGTATGAACATCTGTGTTAGATACCCGAGTATTCTACGGGTCTGGAGCTCCACTTCATGGCGATGTTTTCTCCAACGGTCTTCCCGTTAAAGCGGCAGTCGCTGTGCTCGAACAGGTCGGCGGATGCAAGTCTGTTAGCCCACTTCTGCGCATGCGCCGACAAGTGTTTGTCGTGCGACAGCGGCGGCACCTGGTGGAGAGCCCGGTACTGATTGTGCGCCTTCAGAACTTCGTCTATGAGTTTCTTATCCGCCATTGTCTTCTGAAAATGGAAATCGGACACTCTGGTCGTTATATAGAATAGCGATCACAATTTAAAGTGAAACAGGTTTTATAAACATTATAACAATAGGAATTTAATATTCAAAACAAGGAACTGTAACTATCATCATTTATTAGGTGGAATAAAAATCAATATTAGACATGCGGACATTTCTAGTCTGGAGTCTGTGCCACTGTTTGTGCTTTTCTCGAGCTTCACCTATTGACTCCGGTTCCTCCATTTTGTTGTTTTTGTCAAGGAAAGGGAATGGCCTCAGATTACAGTTATCTTCCCATTTGAAAATTTGTCCGCGCAAGTTGTCTACTTTTTTTCTTCTTAATATTGACTTTTTGTCATTGGTAGCATCTCGTAACTTGTGGAACAGGGCCCGGCCGTACCGCTATATCAACCATGACGACTGGATTACACCCTAGTCTGATTTTCTCTTGTTCAGACGGATCCACAATTTTAAGATCTGTATTTTCACACAGGACTATACCGTCCACATCTACTGACTCAGGGTTTACTTAATGGGATGCTACCAATCTCATCTCTCGTAGCTCTGCACCTTAACGACCTTAATGAGGCCATATAGATCAGACAAAACTTTTTGTTACAATTTACAATATATTTAGTCTGATCCTTTCTTATTTGTTTTTGGAGACTGTTTCCAAAATGCTCGAAATTATTTACATCTTTGGCTAAGCAATAATTTATTTTGTTATTTTGTTATTTGTTATTTTATTAACTCGCCATTAACGCCCGTCCCCTTCTCATCTCGTTTTGGGTACTGTCTCTGGCAATATCAAAGTTGATACCCATAACAAGCGTGTTTGAATCTTTTAAATTGTATTCAATTCTGTCAAACGAATTCCTACCTACCTAGATATGCGATAAAATGATAGGTCGTGGAATATGCACTATAATAATTAATAATGACGTATTTTGGTTCTGACTGGTACATCAAAGGCTATGGTACGTACTGTCTTGTTTATGGACAACACATTTCATTTAACTGGTACGCTAAAGGCCATTGTACGTAATTTCTTGTCTACAGGAAGTGCATATAATCTAACTAGTACACCAAAGGCTATGGTACGTACTGTCTTGTCTATGGGTAATGCTCTTTAATAGGACTAGCCTGTGTGGCGGCAGTGGGTCTCTCTCTCTCTCTCTCTCTCTCTCTCTCTCTCTCTCTCTCTCTCTCTCTCTCTGATGAGTTTGAATTATGTGTTACATGTGTTACATAACTTAATGGAAATTTCGTTATGGGGTATCGTTAAAAATTCATTCATTCATTCACTCACTCACTCACATACTCGCTTATCCATTCATTATTCATTCATTCATTCATTCATTCATTCATCCATCACTTAATGAAAAATCAAAAACTGCACACAAATATTTTAGCATGACAAACGTATAAAAAATAATAATAATCACTAAGTTTTACTTTTCTTAAATTCAATGACTTAGAAATCCTTACTTTTATTTGAGGTAATCTCATCTTGGTAGATACTTGAAGTGTTATGGCCGACATTGTCACGGGCTGTAACAGCAATGCATATATCGCTATGGAGTGTTTGCTGTCGGTGAACAGCTAGGGCAGTGTCGGTATACATTTAGGAAAGTGATTCATTGTCATCAGGAAGTCACAGCATAAGAGGGTCAGTCGCACAATGCTTCATGTAGTTTACTGTTTGGACTTTCGTAATTTATTATCACAGAATGCAATTTATACCATCAATGAAGTTGCAGTTATTGTTACACATATATAAAAAGCCATGGGCGTACGACCCGGGGGTGGTGGGGCTGCGGGGGGGGGGGGGGGGGGGGGGGGCAAAATTCGGGCAAAACAGTGGGGAAAATTCGGGCAGTTTTTATTTGGGTAAAATTTCGGGCAAATCAACCCCTCCAGCCCCCCTAAATCAAAGAGTCCCCATACGCCCATGTAAAAAGCCTACAGTTAAAAAAAGAGTTAATGTTATAACAGTGGCGTAGGCAGGATTTTGTATTTGGGGGGGGGGGGGGGGTATGGGGGGCACCTGGCAGCCAAGTAAACAATGATATCGAGTACGACACTGATCACACCTAAATTTCTATTTCACGGGATTGGGGGCATGGCCCCCTGCCCCCACCCCCCGGCTACGCAACAGTGTTACAACTGAAGATATGCAATTCGTTTCTTTAAAGCTGGCAGTTACTGGGTTCGTGCCCGGTACGTGTCTCCCATTCAGAGTAAGTTATAACGGCACAATCTGTCCACAATACGTTTTTCATTAGCAGCAAAGTATACACTTTCACATACACGCACGCACGCACGCACACACGCACGCACACATACACACACGCGCACGCACGCACGCACAGAGCGAGAGAGCGAGAGAGACGGATACCTGACGTACGTGTCCAGGACAGACCGACTTATATCTGATGTATGTTTCCCGAACAGACAGCCAGATGCCTGACGTATGTGTTCATGACAGACAGACAGATACCTGACGTACGTGTCCATGACAGACAGATACCTGACGTATGTGTTTATGACAGACAGCCAGATACCTGACGTATGTGTTCAAGAGAGACAAACAGATACCTGACGTATGTGTCCATGGCAGATAGACTGATACCTGACGTATGTGTCCATGACAGACATATACACGACGTATGTGTTCATGGCAGTCAGCCAGATACCTGATGTATGTGTTCATGACAGACATACAGATACCTGACGTATGTGTTCATGACAGACAGATACCTGACGTATGTGTTCATGACAGCCAGCCAGATACCTGACGTATGTGTTCATGACAGACAGACAGATATCTGACGTTTGTGTTCATGACAGACAGATACCTGACGTATGTGTTTATGACAGACAGATACCTGACGTATGTGTTCATGACATACAGCCAGATACCTGACGTATATGTTCATGACAGACAGACAGATACCTGACGTATGTGTCCGTAGTTGGTTTGATGTTGTTATTTCAACTCTAGCATAGAATGTTATTATTTACATCTGGAAATTAAAAAAGTGCCATCTAGTTTTGACCATGTGACTTATACTTCGCTGAAATTAATGTTCTGTGTATACATTGGATCATGGGCGTTTGGGTCCTGGTTGGAGTGTGTGCGTGTTTAGTCAGTACTCGTTGGATCGAGTCATGCACGTATCCTGTATCGTCGTGTGTGTGTGTGTGTATGTGTGTGTGTGTGTGTGTGTGTGTGTGTGTGTGTGTATATATATATATATATATATATATACGACAAGACATGATACGCGCATGACTCGTTCAACGAGTGGGACTGACTAAACACCCACAAACTCCAACCAGGACCCGGACGCCCGTACAGTTGATATTGAAAACATATTGACTACAAACTGTATACGTAACACTGTCGTTATTACATCGATATTTAATGTATTCTAAGGGATTTATAGAAACTGTAAACTATTTTGAAAATGTATGGCACTTAACTATGGAGTTGCTGTCACGCTGATGTGCTTCTCATAAGTAATATAGGCCATCTCGTCATTTCAGTAAGCACGCTGAGGATACAGAATATTAAAAACCTCTCACCATCTGGTTTAAACCTCGTTGGCGCGGACAACTAGTACAAGGTGCCGTTTTGGTTGCATTGTATTTGTCTAGAACGATAGATGGATGTGAACGTACTAGCGTCCACGTCTACAGGTTTCTCCTAAGATTATCGTACGATTCAGTACCACATTGTGTATTTATATAAGAAATATAAACAATGCAGCTAGGGCAAGTCATACCAATAACACTAATACAATCCTGGATTCCAATCCCAGAGTGGCAACGCCAGATTTAGAATTAACCGTAATTGCGTCTTTGCCGTGTCAGGTATTCATCGAACCAGTGACGCCAATTAATCTGACTTGAAATAATAACACACATTCTGCAATTACTGTCATCTTAATATAAAACAATTCAAACACCTGTTACTAAAACAATGTCTACTAACTGACACTTTCGTCGGTTGAGCACTCGACTGAGGTTCTTGCGGTGCAGGATCGAATTACCAATTCAGCTGATTGAGTTTTTTCTCGTTCCAACCAGGACACGACAACTGGTCAAAGGCCGTTGAATTAGCTTTCAAGTTTGTGGCAAAATGCAAATAAAAGGTCCCTTGCTGCTAATAGGGTTTCCTCGGATGACTACGAGTCATAATGACCAAATGTTTGATATCCAATAGTCGATGATTAATTTTCAATGTGCTCTGGTGGTGTCGTTAAACAAAACAACGTTTAACTTTTTAACTAACTGACAAAAGTTGAAATCCAAAGTTTAAATGGTGACTATGTTGTAGCAATGTGTTATCCTCGTAATTAACTCCGTGTTTGCTGACTGGCCCAACACAGGAGATAATATCCATGGAAACCAGGCCAAAATCGCCACTTACAGTATTGATTGCTATTGTCAAGTGCCATTGTTTTATTTTATTCCGTTTTGCTTTCTTCTTTTATATGATGCGAGATAAAAGTCTGTTTTGAAAATAAACGAATGAATGATTGGATGAATGAATGAATAAATGAATGAATGAATGAATGAATTAATTAATACCAAAGTAATGAAGTAATATAAAATACAGGAATGAATGAATGAATGAATGTATGTATGAATTAATCAACACACAACTAAATAAAATAAATGCATAACCACAACTAAGTAAAAACAAACAAACAAACAAACAAATAAATAAATAAATGAACTAGAAACATTGGAACACAATGTCAATGTTTATTAAAAAAAGTATGCAACCAGAAGTAAAACCTCAAGTCAGCCGTGATCAACCACATGCCACTGCATTAAATTTCACGAAACTGGAGTAATTGTACATACGGTGTTATAACAGAAAAAAAGGGATTCCGCTCACAATATTGCAAAGAAAAACAAAAATCAAACAAACAAACAAACAAACAAAACCCCACAAACAACAACAAACAACCAGAAGATCGAACCATTACAAGATGATCCCCTACCTTCGGCTGGTGGGTACGTCCGACAATGGTTATACACTTTTAACAAATTGTGTTTGTTTGTATCATATTTACCAGCTGTGTGGTTCTGCCACACTCACTGTCAAGAATTTTGGAATTAATCCGTTTAGGCAATACGCTGATGTTATAACAATAGTCGTAATACGTATGTATGTCAGTATGGCTATTCATATATCCATATATAACAATTAATGCCATGTGAAACAAAAGAGGTACGTAGCTCGGAAATGACTACCAGCGACTGTGAAAAACCGCAGTACGTATTCAGAATTTGAAAACCAGGACGCGAGACGTGTTTTGTCGGAAGAGAGAGGTGTAATGTCAAAACTGGTGATACAAAATGTACAAACAATAGACTGTAACCCTACAGCACATAACATTGTTTCCTGTGTATCGTATGCCATAATATTTAACTTAACATACTTAATGTGTTTTCCGCCATGAAATTACATTGCTTAGGTCAGACTGGAAAACAAAAATAAAACACTAAATAGAAATAAAAATAAACAAAAGCAGCAGCTATGAAAAAATACACGCAAAACGCGCGCACAAACACACACACACACACACACACACACACACACACACACACACTCTCTCTCTCTCTCTCTCTCTCTCTCTCTCTCTCTCTCTCTCTCTCTCTCTCTCTCTCTCTCTCTCTCTCTCTCTCTCTCTCACACACATACACACAAACCACTAACAAAATTAACAACGGTTACAGATCATGTCACAGCATGCTCCACACATAAATACACGGCAATGCATATACTAAAATACACATGTAGTTAAGTAACATTAATGTTAAAAATGAAAATAAAATTGAAAAGACACGTGTCAAATTGAGTACGTATGCCATCTTGTCAGACTATTTGAGCCTTAATAATAAACTTAATACTAATATTATTAAACTGTGTATAAATCGTGTATATTTAAAGGGTGTAGCATTATTAAACACAATTTACGTTTATCATGGATTGCAATCGTTTGTGTATGATTATTTTGAATGATTATGGCTTTTAAATATGTTTCGTCATCATAAGCGTGCGGTACAGTGGAGGGGGGGGGGGGGGGCACGTACGCGTATGTTCAGGAATTTGTTGCAATGTAGCTTTGTAAGAAGTGTATTTCTATCTTAGTCATGTTTGGACAAAAGGGGCAGTATCTTTCTCCTCTTGGGATTTTTGGGATTTTTATATCTTCCAATTTGAGTAGTTAAATTATATGAGCTTGTTCGTAGTTTTATATAGACAGGCAGTAGAACTTAATTATGATACAAGCAGCAATAATTATAACTTCTTTTAAAAAAAATAAAATAATAATAAATAATAATAAAATAAAATAATATTTAATTAAATTTAATTTAATTAAATTAATTTAATTTAATTTAATTTAATTTGAACGTCTAAAATACAAAAGTGACAAGCTTAACAAACTCACCAGAGCGTAGGTTTGATAGACTGGCACGGCGTTCCAACAACCATCGACTTTTATTGTTTGAGTCCGCCTACGAGTGTCATAACGACCAACATCCAGGTCACCGGGTTGCGCTTTCCACCCCATGGTATCTGTGTTACTGAGCGTCACTATCAAGATGTTGGGATTTATGTGTTTATGACATATCATATAGTACGGGTGGTGAGTCACCGTCTAGTGTGGCTAACTACGTGTAAGTAACACAAACAAAACAAATTAAAATAACAAGAAACTACAAAAAATAAAATAAAATAAAAAAATAAAAAAACAAAGAAACAAAATCCCAACGTATTCATATCAAAAGCCGTTCACAATTATAAAAATTTTCACAAGCATACAAAGGATTTTTTAAATTACCTTCTAAATGTGTATTCAGTTACACTGGGATGTCTGTCCAGGGCCCTGTTCCACGAAACGATCTTAGCCCCAAGATCAACTTAAGTGTATAGGGTAGCTATGCGTTTAAGGTAATCTTAGGGCTAAGATGGCTTCGTGGAACGAGGCCCAGGACAGTGCGTTAATAATTAGCTGTTAGTGGTTAGTGCGAAAAGTCGTGTACACTGTTTTCATATTCGTTAATTTCGTATATTGAAGATATTAGTAATATGGAACCTCGTTAATCCGGACAATATCATTTTTAATAAAAGTGTCCTGATTAACCAATTCCCATAGAACTGGATCGAACCTGAAGAGATATTTCCCTTGAATGGCAAATGAATAAAAGAAATTAAGCAACAAATACAGATCTATGAAAAAAAAATAAAAAAAAATAAAAAAAATATTGATCAGATTGATGATGAGTCATTTTTTAAATGGCTTTTTCAATTTTTACAATTACTTGTACACACATTGTCCCTTTAGTTTAAGGACTACTTTGTGACTTTTTCGTTTCTTGGGATTGGTGTCAAAAAATGCATATTTACGTTTTACCAGTGACCGTCCATCTTAATTTTACTAATTACATTTTATAAATGCTATGAAAATGTGAAAAAATAGTAACCTTGTTCAGTGAACCCTGTCACGTCCACGTTGAAAGAGAACTATGAAATCGGCGACCGGCCTCGGTGGCGTAGTGGTTAAGCCATCGGACTACAGGCTGGTAGGTACAGTTCGCAGCCCGGTACCGGCTCCAACCCAGAGCGAGTTCTTAAGGGCTCATTGGGTAGGTGTAAGGCCACTAAACCCTCTTCTCTCTCACTAACCACTAATCAACTAACAACTAACCCACTGTCCTGGACAGACAGCCCAGATAGCTGAGGTGTGTGCCCAGGGCAGCGTGCTTGAACCTTAATTGGATATAAGCACGAAAATAAGTTGAAATGAAATGAATGAAACCGGCAACTCTATAGCCTTTCCTCCTAACCTCCCATGGGCTTAATGAATGAAACCGGCAACTCTATAGCCTTTCCTCCTAACCTCCCATGGGCTTAATGAATACTGTTGAATAATTATTATTAATTTTAGACCAGCCCATCTAAATTCGCGCCAAAATTATATTATATTAATAATGAATATAGGTTAGAAATGTTAATATAGAACTTTAAAGGCGCAGTCAAAATGTATTAACCCCAATTTCCCCCTCTTTTATACTTTTGGCGTTAATATTCAAAATTTCAAAATTGACCGTATTTGATAGGTTATCCTATTCCGAGTCAGACCCCCGATCCTATAGGAGGCCGGACTAGGGATAGGCGTGTTCGAAACCCTAGTGGTATATGGACACGTTAAACTAGTTACTAAGCTAAGCTGAAACCGGCCTGAAACGCAGTGGTTAAGCCGTCGGACTGGTAGGTACAGGGTTCTCAGTCCGGTACCAGCTCCAACCCAGAGCGAGTTCTTAGGGGCTCAGTGGGTAGGTATAAGGTCACTACACCCTCTTCTCTCTCACTAACCACTAACCAACTAACCCACTGTCTTGGACAGACAGCCCAGATAGCTGAGGTGTGTGTGTCCAGGACAGCGTGCTTGAATCTTAATTGGATATAAGCATGAACATAAGTTAAAAATGAAATGAAACCGCCACCGGCACCGGTCTCGGTGGTGTCTTAGTTAAGCCATCGGTCATAAGACTGGTAGGTACAGGGTTCGCATCCCGGTACCGGCTCCCACCGAGAGCGAGTTTTAATGACTCAATGGATAGGTGTAAGACCATTACACCCTCTTCTCTCTCACTAACAACTAACAACTAAACCACTGTCCTAGACAGACCGCCCAGATAGCTAAGGTGTGTGCCCAAGACAGCGTGCTTGAACCTTAATTGGATATAACCACGAAAATAAGTTGAAATGAAGGAATGGATGAATGAAACAAGCATCGAGATAATCAATTATCCAACAAAGAATGACTAGTTTCTGGACTAGAATAGTATCTGGCAAACAAACAAAACTACTAGTATCCTTTTATAAAATGAATTTATGTTGCATGACTCTTCCCTAAATAGATACAGTTATACTTGGATCCGACATATTGAACATTTATTTAACAGACTAGGTATGGCAGATATATGGACGTCCCAAAGATTCTCAATAAAAAAAACCTCACCCAAGTTCTTGAACAAATCAAATTAAGACCGTATAACCTGTATCTTCAAACGTGGAACAATAATATTGCAATTTCGTTGAGGGGAAAAACGTACTTAATTTGTAAAGGTAAACTAACACTAGAGTTTCATCATTCCTATGTCAATTGCATCTACACCTTTAGTAATTAGTTCCTCTTCTTGGTCATTGATATACATTGCAAATAAAAACGGAGAAATACATTCCCCTTGTCTAACACCAGTTGCACATAGGAAAAATTCTGACAATGAACCGTTGACCTTCACAAAGGATTTTGTACAGCTTTACATATCGCGTATTATATTTAGCATTTTTCCTCTAATTCCTAATTTTATTGATTTATACCACAAATTGTCTCTCACTACATAATCGAAAGCTTTAGAAAAGTCCACAAATGCACAGAACAGCTGTTTTCCACTGTTCACGAAGTGTGTTATTAACGAATGCAATACAAATACATTATCCGTTGTTCCCATGCCTGTGCGAGATCAGCTTGTCCTTCAACATATATATAATAGTTCTCAGCCCAACAAGTAAGTCGATTGTTCAATATTTTTGTAAAAAGTTTACCCAGGCAACTAAGTAGGGTAATACCACGATAGTTATTAACATCATTTATGCTTCCTTTTTTATGTAGTGGTATTATATAACCATCCGCCCATGACTGTGGGAAGTGGCCAGACTTGAAAACTGCATTAAAAATAGAACACATATAAGAACATAGTATATCTTTTCCACTGATTAGAAACTCGTTTATAACACGATCTGGTCCGCTGCTCTTTTGAGTATGTAACTGGTTAATAGCGTTCATGATTTCAGCGCAATCAATAGAAATATTCAGTTCTTCGAACATCACCTGAAATTCATTATTTGCATATCGTTCAATAAAATCAATCACATCTTCATCTGGAGTAAACAAGTCACTTGCCGGATTATTCACATACCTCCCAAATTCATTACTAGTTATATTAGGTGAGTTTATATATGACACGCCTTTCAACAATTTCCAATATTCTTTGACGTTATTACGTTTGGCTGCTAATAATCTATCTGTCTGCTTACAATCAAAGTCACGTTTACACTGTCTTATACTTGCTTTGAAATTAGTGCGCGCTTGTACCATCAATAATCTGTTTTTTTCAGAGTCATTTTGTCTGTACTCGTTCAGTAACCTGAGAAATTCACAGCGTCTAGTTACTTGGGAACGCGGAGTAACACCGTATGACACGTTTGTAGAAAAAATGGGTTTTGCTACATCATTAATAATATTTACAAAATCTAACACAGTTTGGTTAACAAATTCATCATTTAAATCAGTTTGTAAAAATATACTGTATTCAAGTTCATCTAATCTATCGATAATTTCATCAGACGAAAGTTTATCGACAAACTCAATTTCTTTTTCTGGCAACCATCTAAATTTAAAGTCCTTTACTGCTGTAGATAACTCGATATTATTAATATATACATTCACATTCA
This sequence comes from Gigantopelta aegis, assembly GCF_016097555.1. Classification (NCBI taxonomy): domain Eukaryota; kingdom Metazoa; phylum Mollusca; class Gastropoda; order Neomphalida; family Peltospiridae; genus Gigantopelta; species Gigantopelta aegis. Next base: position 76,951,601 of record NC_054708.1, read on the forward strand.
GTGACAATGACAACTGACAATGATCAGAATATGCGCTTGGGTCGTGCACTGCAAAGTTTAGAACTTCGAATCACTACCCCCCCCCCCCCCCCCCTCCCCAATTGAAATAGGACGATGGACCAACACTGTAGAAAATCGATTATGCACACTATGTGACTCTAATGATAGTGGCGATGAATATCAGTATTTATTATCTTGTGCCTTCTTTAAGGAACCCCGAAAATGTCCCCTGAAACGATTTTTTTTAATCTAAATCCTAGTACCTCGAAATTTAAAGAATTATTGACCAGTAATAAAATAGGTGTCTAAGAAAAGTCGGTAAACTGATTAAAGTAATGAATGATAAATTCAGAAGACCGTAGATATATCTGTATCAATATATACCACACCACTTGAGGTATTGTATTATTGTATAATATTTTTTATATGCATTTATATATTATATACTTATACTATTTATTATTTAATAGTCTCATGTAAACCCTCTCCTGTCATATTGTCATGTCAAAGATTGTTGTTCATGTTTTCCCATATGCCGTGCGTGGTGTAATAAAGTTCTGTTCTGTTCTGACATACGAAGAGGTGTGAGACCCCATGCAGCCATTTTGACAGGTGTTAATTAGTTGTTGTTTGGTGTTACTGGCCATGGTTGGACGAACTCGGAACAAGTTAAACTTTTGTTTCTAATCAAATGATCTGTTCAACAAAATTATGTCCGATAAAGTGAAGAACACTGTCTTTATTTTTTACACTTTTTTTTTTATAATGACTGTCTACTTCCGGAAACTGAATATCCGGATTAACGAACACCGTTACGATGTGTAGAGTACGTTTTATATATCTGCTGTCCGTATACTGTGGGGTTTCTGGACTGCTGGAGTCCGGATTACTGAGGTCTCACGATTTGAGAGGTACGCATTTAGCATTTGACCAAGCTAACTCTCGATTCAAAGGAGGATTAAGCAGCTTGTGAAACGTAGTCCAAAAGTGGATTAAAATTTTTTGCTTCGACGTTTACCTAAAAATAATATTTATCATGTGTTGTCGGAAATGTCTGTTATCGATTGTGTATGCTCAGTGTGATGTATACCGTCGGCTAGTCTCACACTGCGTGGTATGACGATCACTGATCAGTATAATCAGTGGATGGTTGTCTTCGTGTGTATAACCTAACCGTGCGCCAATTTTCTTCACTTTTCCTTAACTTTGTTTTCGTCGTCGGTGTGGTTCCAGTTATTAGTGTGGATGGTGCTGCCGCTAATGTTCTCGTTGTTGCTGTGGTGTTTGAAGTCGTTGTAGGATCTGGGAAGGACAGGCTTTTGAAGATCCTTTTGAGACAACTTCACTAAAGGAGAGGGTGGTTTTTTTGTTTGTTTTTTAGTTGTTTTCTTTGTAAGCTGAATTTTGTTGGACTTGTTTCCTCGTCTACGAACCGATTTGCCGGTAGACTGGTCTAACTGGTTGTACGAGCCCAAATATCTGGTTATATCGCTTATTCCTTTTATGTTTCACCTTGCCATATTTCAATTAATGCTTTCTGAATTTCATCGCTGGTTTTGTAGCTGATGATTCTTGTAATTTCTTCATCGGCACGGAGTATCTCTGTGCATATCTAAGAGTCTGTTAAAACATTTCTTCATCGGCACGGAGTATCTCTCTGCATATCTAAGAGTCTGTTAAAACATTTCTTCATCGGCACGGAGTATCTCTCTGCATATCTAAGAGTCTGTTAAAACGTTTCTTCATCGGCACGGAGTGTCTCTCTGCATATCTAAGAGTCTGTTAAAACGTTTCTTCATCGGCACGGAGTGTCTCTCTGCATATCTAAGAGTCTGTGAAAACGTTTCTTCATCGGCACGGAGTGTCTCTCTGCATATCTAAGAGTCTGTGAAAACGTTTCTTCATCGGCACGGAGTGTCTCTCTGCATATCTAAGAGTCTGTGAAAACGTTTCTTCATCGGCACGGAGTGTCTCTCTGCATATCTAAGAGTCCGTTAACACGTTTCTTCATCGGCACGGAGTGTCTCTCCGCATATCTAAGAGTCCGTTAACACGTTTCTTCATCGGCACGGAGTGTCTCTCCGCATATCTAAGAGTCCGTTAACACGTTTCTTCATCGGCACGGAGTGTCTCTCCGCATATCTAAGAGTCCGTTAACACGTTTCTTCATCGGCACGGAGTGTCTCTCCGCATATCTAAGAGTCCGTTAACACGTTTCTTCATCGGCACGGAGTGTCTCTCCGCATATCTAAGAGTCCGTTAACACGTTTCTTCATCGGCACGGAGTGTCTCTCCGCATATCTAAGAGTCCGTTAACACGTTTCTTCATCGGCACGGAGTGTCTCTCCGCATATCTAAGAGTCCGTTAACACGTTTCTTCATCGGCACGGAGTGTCTCTCCGCATATCTAAGAGTCCGTTAACACGTTTCTTCATCGGCACGGAGTGTCTCTCCGCATATCTAAGAGTCCGTTAACACGTTTCTTCATCGGCACGGAGTGTCTCTCCGCATATCTAAGAGTCCGTTAACACGTTTCTTCATCGGCACGGAGTGTCTCTCCGCATATCTAAGAGTCCGTTAACACGTTTCTTCATCGGCACGGAGTGTCTCTCCGCATATCTAAGAGTCCGTTAACACGTTTCTTCATCGGCACGGAGTGTCTCTCCGCATATCTAAGAGTTAACACGTTTCTTCATCGGCACGGAGTGTCTCTCCGCATATCTAAGAGTCGTTCACGTTTCTTCATCGGCACGGAGTGTCTCTCAGCATATCTAAGAGTCCGTTAACACATTTCTTCATCGGCACGGAGTGTCTCTCAGCATATCTAAGAGTCCGTTAACACATTTCTTCATCGGCACGGAGTGTCTCTCAGCATATCTAAGAGTCGGAGTGTCTCTCAGCATATCTAAGAGTCAGCTAACATGTTTCTTCATCGGCACGGAGTGTCTCTCTGCATATCTAAGAGTCCGTTAACACGTTTCTTCATCGGCACGGAGTGTCTCTCTGCATATCTAAGAGTCCGTTAAAACGTTTCTTCATCGGCACGGAGTGTCTCTCTGCATATCTAAGAGTCCGTTAAAACGTTTCTTCATCGGCACGGAGTGTCTCTCTGCATATCTAAGAGTCCGTTAAAACGTTTCTTCATCGGCACGGAGTGTCTCTCTGCATATCTAAGAGTCCGTTAAAACGTTTCTTCATCGGCACGGAGTGTCTCTCTGCATATCTAAGAGTCCGTTAAAACGTTTCTTCATCGGCACGGAGTGTCTCTCTGCATATCTAAGAGTCCGTTAAAACGTTTCTTCATCGGCACGGAGTGTCTCTCCGCATATCTAAGAGTCCGTTAACACATTTCTTCATCGGCACGGAGTGTCTCTCCGCATATCTAAGAGTCCGTTAACACATTTCTTCATCGGCACGGAGTGTCTCTCCGCATATCTAAGAGTCAGCTAACACATTTCTTCATCGGCACGGAGTGTCTCTCCGCATATCTAAGAGTCAGCTAACACATTTCTTCATCGGCACGGAGTGTCTCTCCGCATATCTAATAGTCCGTTAACACATTTCTTCATCGGCACGGAGTGTCTCTCCGCATATCTAAGAGTCCGTTAACACATTTCTTCATCGGCACGGAGTGTCTCTCCGCATATCTAAGAGTCCGTTAACACATTTCTTCATCGGCACGGAGTGTCTCTCCGCATATCTAAGAGTCCGTTAACACATTTCTTGATCGGCACGGAGTATCTCTCCGCATATCTAAGAGTCTGTTAAAACATTTCTTCATAGGCACGGAGTATCTATCTGCATATCTAAGAGTCAGCTAACATATTTCTTCATCGGCACGGAGTATCTATCTGCATATCTAAGAG